>NC_056741.1:314692416-314719916 GCF_019279795.1 Protopterus annectens
ATGGAGGAGATAAAATGTGAGTTAAGTAGGGTAGCTGTTTCCTCATGAGTAGTGTTTGGGTAGGGTGAGGTGTTAGAGGGATTACCAGGGTGGAAGATGCTGTTGAGTGTTGTCCAGAATTTACGAGGGTTTGATTTATATTTGTTCTGCCCTGAGCTATAGAATGAATTATTGTCTATTATTACCTGTTTTTTAGCAAGATTGCGTAGCTGTTTGTATTTGAGTAGAAGAGGTGTTTGTTTAGATTTGCTCCAGGCTTTCCAGAAACTGTCTCTTTATTTCATGATGGATTTAGTTTCTTTTGAAAGCCAGGGAGCATGATTGGATTTCACTCAAATCTTCCTAGAGGGAGCTAGGGAGTCTAGAGTATTTAGGAAGATGTTGTTAAAAGTGTTAACAGAATCATTTACAGGAAGTTGTTTAAGGATGGACCAGTCAATGTTTTGTAGTATAGAGTTAAACTGTAAAGGATTAAATGTAGATAGTTTTCTGCAGTCTTTGAAAAGGTGGGGTTTAAGTGTGTGAGAGTTATATCTTAGAATGGAGGCAGGGAGATGGTCACTATGTGAGTCTGATAGGGTTGTGGGCTGGTGGTAGTGATGGGGGGTGTTGGTGAGAATCCAGTCTATTATAGAGCTGGAGGCTGAGGCTTTGTGGAAGTGGGTTGGGGTGGAAATGAGTTGGTGGAAACCATGAAGGTGAATGCTATGTAAGGGAGAGTCAGTAGATAGTTTTGCCCAGTCTATATTGACGTCACCAAGAATCAGTGTTTCATAGGGTATGTTGAGGGTGAACCAGGATAAGATGTTTTCCAGTATGGGTATATTGTTGCCAGGAGGAATATAAATGGAAGCTACAGCTAGTTTTTTGTGTGCGTTCAAATGGATATTTAGGATGAGAAGTTCAGCAGGGTGGAAGCTGGGAATAGATATGGGGTAAGGTGATAGGTTAAGGGTGTTAGAGTAGAGGATGGCTACGCCACCACCTTTCTTTGAAGGTCTGTCAGAGCGGTAGATGTTATAGCCAGGAGGAAGAATTTCACTGTTACAGATATGTGGCTTGAGCCATGTTTCAGATAGGGATAGGATGTGAGGGGTTTTGAAAGCAATCCATGAGTGTAGCTCAGTAGTTTTATTGGCTAAGCTTTGAATATTCAGTGAATAGAAGGTTAGGTATTTACATGGAGGTGAGTTATGAGATAGGGGTTGTGTGTTTGGTAAGTTTTTGGAAGGGACGTCTGAGAAGGGGGTGGATAAGGTAGATGTGGGGATGGGGAGTGGGGAGGTGTAGAGGGGCCTGGGTTTGGGTGGAAGTCTCCAGAGGAGAGTAGGTCTTTTGTGAGAACAGTAATAGATGTGAAAGGTTGATAGCATTTGGGCGGTTTAGGTTTAATCTTATTAGATGGTTTGAGAATGTGTAGTATGTGTCTTTTATATAGAGTTGAGGTAGAAGTGTTAAATAGGTTTGGAGAAATGGTGAAGGAAGAAGGAGTAGGAAAGCTGTAGATTGAGTGAGAAGTTGGAGAACAGAGGAATGGATATGTGAGGTGGTAGTGATAGGAGGTAGAAATATAGAGTAGAGTAAGTAGTGTTGCAGATATAAGTAGATGCAGCATGATGAGTAGTTTGGATTGGGTGTGAAGAGAGGGAGTTTGGAAAGGAAGTTAGTTTGGATTGGGTATGGGGAGAGGAAGTTAGGAATGGAATGTGGGAGTGGAGATAAGCAGGAAGTGGAATAGTAGTGGGTGGCTTGGCAGGAAGGGGAGGGATGGTTAAGTATAAAGGAAACTGTACTGGGGGTGGGTGAGAATGGGGGTAGGGTAGGGGAGCGAAGTGAGCCTGAGCGTAGCGAGGGCAAAAAGAGCGGGGCTGCACCAGCATGGAAGAACCCAGTAGAAAACAATCAGTGAGAAGAGGTGACAGGATGAGAAAAGAGAGTGTAGGGATTTAGCTATAAGCAGAGGTAGTGGGCCAGAGATTGGGGTAGCAGGGGGTTAGAAGCTCAGTACAACTATAGAAATGTAAGGGAGAGCAAGGTAGGGCAAGGAGAGAGGGGGAGCCTAGGATTTCTAGCTGTGTTAGTGAGGACACAAGCAGAATAGAAGGAGGAATGGATATAGGGAAGAGTGTTCTGGATAGTGGGGGGATGCTTAACAGTGGACAGGAGTAGGGCAGAGTGGGGGGTAGGAGGACAGAGGGATTAGCAGGTTAGAGTAGGTGAAATGAGGTAGTAGAGAGGGGGCAGTTAGCAGGTAAGCTACAGCCAGCACAGGGGTAGCCTTGAGATTACAGGCAGCAAATCAATGTTCCAGGTGAGTAGTACATACTTTGATTAAGTCCACTAGGAGAGGACACAGTCCACAGAAGTTTGGCAGGAGGTGGAATTCCAGGCAGTTAGGGCCAGGAATAGATGCGGGGAAGCACAGGTAGTGTTAAATAACTTTAATTAAGTCCACTAGGAGAGGACACAGTCCACAGAAGTTTGGCAGGAGGTGGAATTCCAGCAGTTAGGGCCAGGAATAGATGCAGGGAAGCACAGGTAGCATTAAATAACTTTAATTAAGTCCACTAGGAGAGGACACAGTCCACAGAAGTTTGGCAGGAGGTGGTGGAATTCAAGCAGTTAGGGCCAGGAATAGATGCAGGGAAGCACAGGTAGCATTAAATAACTTTGATTAAGTCCACTAGGAGAGGACACAGTCCACAGAAGTTTGGCAGGAGGTGGAATTCCAGGCAGTTAGGGCCAGGAATTGATGCAGGGAAGCACAGGTAGCATTAAATTACTTTGATTAAGTCCACTAGGAGAGGACACAGTCCACAGAAGTTTGGCAGGAGGTGGAATTCCAGGCAGTTAGAGCCAGGAATAGATGCAGGAAAGCACAGGTAGCATTAAATAACTTTAATTAAGTCCACTAGGAGAGGACACAGTCCACAGAAGTTTGGCAGGAGGTGGAATTCCAGCAGTTAGGGCCAGGAATAGATGCAGGGAAGCACAGGTAGCATTAAATAACTTTGATTAAGTCCACTAGGAGAGGACACAGTCCACAGACGTTTGGCAGGAGGTGGAATTCCAGGCAGTTAGGGACAGGAATAGATGCAGGAAAGCACAGGTAGCATTAAATTACTTTGATTAAGTCCACTAGGAGAGGACACAGTCCACAGAAGTTTGTCAGGAGGTGGAATTCCAGGCAGTTAGAGCCAGGAATAGATGCAGGGAAGCACAGGTAGCATTAAATAAGTTTGATTAAGTCCACTAGGAGAGGACACAGCCCACAGAAGTTTGGCAGGAGGTGTAATTCCAGGCAGTTAGGGCTAGGAATAGATGCAGAGAAGCACAGGTAGCGTTAAATAACTTTGATTAAGTCCACTAGGAGAGGACACAGTCCACAGAAGTTTGGCAGGAGGTGGAATTCCAGGCAGTTAGGGCCAGGAATAGATGTAGGGAAGCACAGGTAGCGTTAAATAACCTGTGGCAGGCTGGGAGACACCTTAGGACCGCTCGTAGGAGGGGGGGGGAGAGAGTAGAAGATGGCGCTAAGGAAACCCGCGCCTAGGGTTTATATATATATATATATATATATATATATATATATATATATATATATATATACACACACACACACACACACACACACACACACATATATATATATATTTTGTGCACACACATGCACACACACGTGTGCCAAACAGCAAAAGGTGGTCGTCTCTACCTTTTCATATTGGGAGACAACAATATCTGTTTGCAGGGCTAATAATTCTAAAGCAAATCATCACCACAAATTGCTTAGTATTTTGTGTGTGAAATGATGCATAGTGGACCAATGGATATTTATAATACTGCAAACTCCAATTTGGAAGCATGTAGCTGTCATCATAGAAATTGTTCATTTGTAGCTTTGGTTATTTTTGTCACTGCTTGCAGCATGCACATTAAGCACCTTGTAGGAATTGTCTTCGTCCATGCTTCATTTCTCTGTCTTTGATGTAAGTGCCACTGCTGTCTGTTGTTTGGTTGCTTTTTAAGGAATAAGTGCTAGGGAATCTAGGCAGCTTGTTTTGGCTCTTAAGTTTTACATGGCTGGGGAGCCTATTCCACACTGCAGGGAACCTTTGGGACATGTATTTGTCTCTCCAGCATGTACTGTTTATGTCAGAAGCAAAGTTTAGATCCCTCAATGTAGTGTTTCTGGAGCTGTTTGTTTTGCACAAGTGGAGCAGATCCGTCAGGGCTGAGTCTGAAGAAGACCTGTAAACTAGGAAAAGATTCCCTCTCATCAGCCTGTAGGAGACTGAATACAGAGACAAAGCCTTTAAGAGATCAGTGTAGGACAGAGTATTCATGCCTTGAACTTTCTTGGTGAGAAACCTTTGTGGGATTTCCAACTGTTGAAACTTTCTGGTTAGATACATACCAAAGGGGGTACTGTATTCAATGACAAGCCTGATAATGGACAAGTGGAGTAGTACTATACCCTCTTTGGACTTGGATGCCATACCATTACCTATAAGCTGGGCAACACAGAATGATTTTCTTACTATCTTGGCTAAGTGTTTGTCAAAGACCAGATTGCCGTCTACATATGTTCCCAGATCCTTTGGGTCAGCTTTCAGGGGTGTTTTATTGATGGAGTAATTAACTTGGGTTGACAGTTTCCCAAAAGACATTATAATGTATTTTTTGGCATTGAGTTTTAGGCCATGGCTTTGGCATCAGCAATTTGTCTGTGTTAAACCCTCTTGCAAGACACTGGTGTCTTGGGGGGAATCATATGCAAACTTTGTAAGCCAGCGACCTTGAATGCTAGCCTTGACTTCTCAGAAGTAGATATCAAACAGGAGCAGGCCCAGCATAGAGCCCTAAGGTACTCCACAAGGGACCAGTCTTTTGGTGGAGGTAATGTCATCAATCCTGACTTGTTGGGTCCTGTCTGTGAGCCAGCTGGCAGTCCACTGAATTTATGCTTAACCCAGAGAGCTTGTCAACAATGCCAGAGTGGAATATTGTATTGAATGTCTTGGCTGTTTATTTTATTTTACATTTGTTGACTAGGAAAGTCCAGCTGGACGGGTCTATATTACCAGATCGAAAACCTGTTTCAGCCAACACCACAAGACTGACACATATAGCGTGAACCGCAAATACGCCGAACCCCCTAAACTGTGAAATTTCAAATTTCGAATCATCATAGTCGGGCAACACCACAGCGCCCTACATACCCAAACACAATTAATAAAACACATACATACACTAACTAAACCCTACTTCTAACCCTACACTAAACCTTACATACATTACTATCTATGCACTTACCTTAACCCGCACCCAAATCCTAAGGTACGTAACTATCGGACACTTACCCTACAGACATATACACAAACAAAACAAATAATCCACGCACATACACTTAACAAAACCCTACTTCTAACCCTACACTAAACCTTACATACATTACCTATCTATGCACTTACCTTAACCCGCACCCTAACCCTAAGGTCTGTAACTATTGCACACTTACCTTACGGATCTATAACCGCAGATGGGCCAACCATGACACTTCGACATTTTGTGTTTCGCGGTTTTGAACGTTCGCCATTACTGTAGTTCGCGATATACATGTCGGTCTTGTGGTGTTCACTGAAACGGGTTTTCGATCTGGTAATATAGACCCGGCTGGACATGTCCACTTTCAGATGAGGCCCGGGGAGAAAAGCTCCATTTTACACACAATGCAGTAACATACAATACAGGCATAGTAAAACTAGTAGGTATATACAGTACTATGTTGTCACACTTCCAAGTACATTTTGTACATAGTAGATTTATAAATTCTGAGCATGCGTTTATTTAGAATTTATAGATACAATATTTTGCAGTTATGCTTTCAAAAGATCACATTAGAATTAGAAACTTGGTGAGAAAAGTTGTTGCTTGTATCTTTGTCTTTACCCAGGAGTGTTACAGGAGCATAGCCAGTTGTTTGAAAGGTGGGTATTTACAAGTTTTTTAAATTCTGTAGTGGAGGTATTGGATGTAAGGGTGGCTGGTAGAGAGTTCCAGAGTTTGGAGATGTAGTAGCTAAAGAGAGATTCCCCTGTTTCGTTTTTATATTTGGTGACTTCTAGAAGGTTAAGGGTGCTAGATCTCAAAGTTCTTGTTGTGGTGTGAGGTCTTATAAGATGTTGGAGGGCTGGGATGTTGTCTGGGTAGTAGTATAGCTTAGGTGCTAGTTGATTGAGTTGAAGTAGTAGGGGGAGTTCTAACCAGTTCAGTTTTTTGAGGGTGGTGCAATGATGTGTTCTATATGTAGAGTCTGTAGCAAATCTAGCTATCTTATTGTAGCAGGATTCTAGCTTGTTTAGGTCAGATTTACGAAGGTTAGTTAGTACTGGGGATGCATAGAAGAGTGTGGATAACAGATGTGTCCTGGCTATTGTGGTTCTGGATTGGTTTGAGAGAAATTGTTTGTTACGATAGAGCAGGTCTAGTTTTTTGTGGACTTTCTTGGTAGTTTGGGTGGTGTGCAAGTCAAATCTTAAGTTGTTGTCTATTTCAACGCCTAAAAGTTTGGTGTGGGTAGTTGGGGTGATTTCAGTTTTATCAGAGGTGATTGTGAATTTGTCAGCTGTGGGGGGGGGGGGTTTATGAGAAGAAAAGCGTAGTAGTTTTGTTTTATTTGGGTTAAGAATAAGCTGATGGTTAGTGAATCAGGCTTCAGCTAGTGAGAAAGCTTTTTGTGTTTGTGAGTGAAGGAGGTTGAGTGGGGGCTGCACATGTGATAGCGGTAGCATCTGAATATTGAATAACTGAGGCCCTGGGGTGAAGGATGAGAGTTGATTGGTGAATAGAGTGAAGAGCAATGGGCCTAGGATGGAGCCTTGAGGGATTCCTAAGGATGCTGGTAGTAGGGGGGGGGATAGTTGGCTTTGCCATTTTACTGCCTGATGTCGACCTGATAGATAACTCTTAAACCATGAGATGGAGGAGGTACTGAGGTTTAGGGTAGAGAATGAGTTGAGGAGTCTATTGTGGTTTACCATATTGAAAGCCTAAATAAGTCTAAAAATATGGCTGAGAGAAGTTGTCCATGATTTCTATGGTAATTAATGGTGTTAGTGAATGATATAAGTGCAGTGGGTGTACTGTGGAAGGATTTGAAGCCATGCTGGTTTTTAGATGGCAGTTTGTTTTCTAGGAGGAAGTTCATAAGTTGTGTGTGTATGACCCTTTCTTGGATTTTAGATATGGATGGTAAGATAGCAATGGGATGATAGTTATTGAGTTCAAAGGAGTTGCTTCCTTTGTGTAGCGGTATTATATGGGATGTTTTCCATAGTTGGGGTACTTTGCATTCTGTGATAGATCTGTTAATGAGAATACCAACAGGATAGGTTATGGCTGTTGCTGCTATATGGAGGTATTCTGCGGGTAGGTTGTCCACAGCCAGGGTGGTGGGTTTGAGTTTTTGGAGGATTTTTAGGATGGCTTTGATGGATACTTGCTGAAAGCTAAAGTGGGAGCTGCTAGCTTGTGTTGCCATTATGGTCGGTGTGTCTGTTGGGGGTGAGTGAGTGGAGTTAATTTGGTTATTAGCTACGGCCTGGATTGCCTCAGTAAAGTATTTGTTAAACTGTGTGGGGATATTATCAAGGTTGTTCCCGGTTTTGGGTGTGGGGCTAGAAGTTTTCCCATGCTGCAATACAGAGTTGACTGCAGCCCAGAATTTTTTGGGTTTTTTGGCATGTTTTTCTTTTAGATTTTGGTAATAGGTGATTTTGTCTATTTTGGTGAGTTGCTTGGCCTTGTTGCGCAGTTCTAAGTATTTTTGTTTTGCTATTTGGGTTTTGTTTTTTGATATTGGTCCCATGCAATGTTCCTTTCTTTGGGAATAGTTTTAGTGGCTTTAGTTAACTAGGGGGCATATGTAACTTTTATTCTCTTGGTTTGGGGGGGGGGGCGTGCTGGTTCAGTATGTTTAGGAAGGTTAAATTAAAGTGTTGCACTGCATCATCTAGTGGTAGCTGTTTTAAAGGGGTCCAGTTACAACTTTTTAGGTCATTGTTAAAGGTACTAGGGTTAAAGTTCTTTTTGTTCCTGACTTCTTTATGTGTTACTTGGCTTATATGTGGAGTTTTGGTTCTTAGTAGATATGTTGGTTGGTGGTCACTGAGAATGTCTGGAAGACATCCAGCTTGGGCTGCAAGGGATGGGTGGGATGTAAGTATCTAATCTAGTATGGACTGGTGTTTGGTTCTTTTGTCATTTCTGGTAGGGGTGTAATGACTTGGGTAAACCCGTGGAGGTTAATGTGGGTGATTGGATTTTGGCTAGAACAGCTGAGCCAATCTATGTTAAAGTCAGCTAATATGATGTTTTCTTGAGGTAGGGAGTTTGTGACCCATTCTAGTAGGTTTTTCATAAGTGTAATATTGTTTCCAGGAGAGATGTAGCCTCCTGTGATATTAATATGTTTGTTGGGGTTCAATTTAAACTTGACAAGAATGAGTTTGGCATTATTGCTTTCTGGGATGGTAATATCGAGTTGTTCAAGGATTAGGTGGTTTTTGTACATTATAGCTACCCCCCCCCCCTTCGAGATCAAGATACTCATTATGCAATGTTTTACCCTCTTCCATTGTCTTGGTGATCCCCTCAAAGAAGTCTACCAGGTTAACTAGGCTTGACCTTCCCTTAACAAAACCAAATCGGGAAGGGTCCAGTGTCTGCAGATTGCATATGTCCATGTTTATAATTTCCATGATAATTCATTCCATGGCTTTGCATATTAAGCTTGTTAGACTGATGGTCTGTAGTTCCCTGAGTTGGCTGATGGTCTACCCTTGTGGAAGGAAATAACTGTTGCGGTCCTCCATTCACTTGAAACATAGCCTGTTTCAAGGCTGCCTGATAGGTCGTGTTTTAGACTGTTCAGGAGGCAATTGGGGATGTCGTCCCCAGGTAATGTTCTTGGCTTTAGTGAGTGCTGCCAGCACCTGGTCCCTGATAATAATTGGATGTAGTATGTTGGATGGGATTTCACCTGGTGGAGTTGGGGGGGAGTGGGGGTGAAGTTTGAGCTGAATTAATCAGTCAGTATATTTTTATGTCACGCTGATCGGTGATGATGGTACAGTTCACTACCAGTTAAGGACACTGACATGTTACCTTTAAGGTTCCAGGCATAGCTGAAAAAGGCCTTGTGACTGTCCCTAGCCTTCTAAGCTATCCTGACCTCATAGCTGGCCGTGTTGACACATTTACCTCTCTGCAATTTGAATACATTTAGTTTAGGCCATTTCAAATTAAAACAAGTTGGTTGAGAATGACAATGGGCACATGATGTAGCATCCTGTGTTGTCAGACATCTTTTAGCATCTCATCCTGGCCTGGTCTAATGCATGTGTTCATTGTCAGGGGCTGGCTATTCTTGTATTAATATTTTGTGCCATCAGAATTTTATTTTAATATTGTGACCTGCCCTACTCTAATGAATGGCAGGTGGCAGGTGTTGGCCAGTTTTTATACTGCTACACCTCTCTAATGTACTAAACATATCTTTTGAATAGTCAAAGGTCAACTTTCACTTTCATTTCAGGGACCGTTTCCATGTCTTATTTTGCTTTGTTCAGGATGATAAATACAGTAACTATTTGCTTTATTCTTCACATATGCATTGTGCTATGATAACTCTTAATATTAGTATATTTAATCCTTTTTTGTCTTTTATTGTACTAAATTATGTTGTTCTGCTTGTGTTGTAAAGTGTTTAGGAAACAAGAACTGTAATAAACTTAGACTATACAATTACATGGGCAACAGATTCTTCACAGGAACCACCTTTGTCAATGTTAGGAAAGCATTTGCCTCTGTGAACTACAACTTACTGCAAAACAGTCTCTAGCATGGTTCAAAGACTCCTGACAGGCAGTGCCTTCCAAGTTAAGTTTGGTTACACCCTTTCATCCCTAGGATCTTTCATATCCAGCATTCTTTAAGGATTAATAACTGGTCTTATTCTTTTTTTTCTCTCCTTGTTAATTTTTTAATAGCTGATATTCACATTATAAACAAGCTATATTACATGGATACCTCCTTCATCTTTGCTGTTCAGATAATATACACCTTGCAGACACTCCTTCAGGGTATTTTGTTCAGTGTCTGTACTTGGCTCTCAGCCAACAGACTAACAGTTAACTATTCTAAAACCAAAACTGTGCACTTTGGGACTCTCCAAAGGCTGATTTATGTTTGATCTCTAGCAGTTCATAACCCAAATGGTAGTCCTGTTTCACAAGTTTATAACTACAGAAACCTAAGAATACTGTTAGACCCTTTCTTAGTATTCAAAGTGCATGATGACAACATAACAACATATATGACTGTATTTCCTCATAAACTAGATGCTGTATAACCAAAAACATTCTGAAGACAACGTTAGAATATTCACTTCAACTGAATGTACTAAGTCATTAAAAAGAAATACACTGAAACAAATAAAATTTGTGACTTTATAAATCTAGCTGACACAAGAACTCATCATTGCAATCTCAATCTCTACAAAATATCCTCCAAAATCTGGAGCATTTCTCCCCAGGCCTCCACTGAAAATTTTCACATTCCAAGTCGGACTTTCCCGGTTAACAAATGTAAAATAAATAAATAAATAAAAATATATCCTACAAAATATAATAGCCATGTGCCACATACTATTTTCTGCCTTCATGTACAACCTTCTGTTTCTAGACCTCCATTCTTCTCTTTGTCTGCTTTTAAAACCATCTACAACCTTTTATTCTGTCAGAAATAATACATCTGCCATTTCTCTGCAGCACCCTCCACTTACTTTATGCACAGCAGAATCAGCTTTCCACAAACTTGTCACAGCATGATAGAACAGCCTGAAAACCAGGCTGAAGTCTAGATCCAATGTTCTTTCAGAGCCAATAAAAGACAGCGATATGACTATCTACAAAGTGATTTACTAAGTCACACAAGTATAACCTTAACCTTTTATTTAAACCTGACTTTTGCCTGCAATTAGATCTTGAATGTTCTTTTACTGCACTGAAAACTGCATACTTTACATTTTTTCAGAGATATGCCATGCAGTACCTTACATCTCTGTTTAATGCACATACTACAATATTATTCTTGTACACTGCATGCATTGTGTATAAATTGAGTTTTACTTCAAAAATGCAAAGAATACTACTTCCTGAATTAGCTGTTACTGTAATTATGTTTGCAATGACTTTTGGCTTTATTCATGACTAAAAAGAGTGTCCTTGGACCAACCTACTCACTTAATGGTATAAATGCATGTATGCATGTTCTGCAATATCACCAAGCAGTCAAAATGTAAAAAGGTTCAGCACATCTGTCCCTGAAATACTGTCATAAAACATTATATTGAAATGAGTCATATGATAATGAAATTCACTGACACCAATTAGTATTTATTAATTTTGTGAATGCAGCCTTTCCGTGAAGGCATTTTTTTTTTCTGGTTTGACCTCAGACTCACCGTTTCTTTAAGCTTTCTCACGAATGTAGCACTTATCATTTTTTAGATTTGAGTCAAGTGTTTTTTTCTCCAGCCTGAAACAGTTTCACATTCACTGTGTATAATGGGCTGCTAAAAATGTAATAATTTTTATTGGTTTTGTTCATAATTATGGGTACAAAACTGATAGTTTTAAACAGGAAGTTAGAAATACTATAAACCAACAAACCTATGATCATGTATCCAGGTTTTCTAATACAGCTTTGTAACTTTGTCAGTTTTTGCAGTATTCTTCTACCAACCGTTCAGTATAGCTAACAGCATCTGATGAAGTTAATGCATCTCAGTTTACAGAGACTAGCCAATTTTATTTTTTGTCTTCACAACCTGGCATCTGACTCCTTCCCCATATATACAAAGCAAACAAAAGTTCAGTACTGACAGATCTGAAAAAGGCTTTCTTATTGTGTTTCCTCCATCTGCCAACTGTTACCTCCTATATTCCAGCCCATTTCCCTCCCTCTTTCTCTATCGCTCTCTCTCTCTCTCACACACACACACACACACACACACACACACACACACACACGTTCTCCTTCTCTCTCTCTCACCCCTCTGTCCAGATACAGGGGCCTTAATGGCTTTGGCTTCTATCACCATAAAGAAGCTACTGTTAAAGCAGCTTTTCTCTCTCTCTCTCTCTCTTTTTTTTTTTTTTGTGGCTGTCACTCTGTGTTATGATTGCAAAGGGTTAGTCACGGATGGCTCATACACTTTCAGTTCAGTTTTTTTCCTCTCTTTTCCCTTTGAGCCTTTCGAATATGCTCATTTATAGAGTGTCAAAATATTTTATCAGAATTATGAAGAAAAGTACCCCTGTTCTTTTCTAAGGGGAAATTTAAAGTGTGTGTGTGTGTGTGTGTGTGTGTGTGTGTGTGTGTGTGTGTGTGTGTGTGTGTGTGTGTGTGTTGGGGGGGATAAAGCAGTAAGAAAAAGAAAGCATCACTGTTAAAGGTAGTGCTCCTTGGAGCAGCTGTGACACCTAGTGGTTATGTTTTAAAATACAAACAAAAACGGAACTGCTCAGTAGATAAAAGACGAGTGTATTCAAAAAGAAAGTAAAATCCGTGTAGCCAGAACACTCAAGTAACCACATAATAAAAAAGAAGTTTAATATATCACTCAAGCTAGAATGCTTTCACTCAAAACTTCATCAGGTGCAAAACAAGTTAATTAAAAGAGGAAGTTATATAAAGAACCTTAAAATAATCACGTTAATGATACATTGCTTCCATTGGTTAAAAATGTATGTCAATCAAATAAACCATGTTGCATTTAAAGACATAGGCTATGTTTCTTTAAAATAGGCTTCAGTGACTTGTGTTCATTTAAGCCTGGAAAATGATCTGTATAAAATAAAGTTATAAAATTATATTCAGCGATTTCTGTCCTTAGGTTGATATCACCTCCTCTGCTGTCAAGAGTAATAAGTTCTAGCTCCATGAACTTAAAAACATGTGTTGAGCCATTATTTGTTGATGATATGTTTTAAAATAAATCTGCTGTCCAACACACTGGTGATTTCTGCTCCCCATTTACTTGTCTCCCAAATGTTCCTAATTTTGATTTGGAATGAATGATTTGGCTACAGAACAGTAAAGATTACTTATATACTTATTACTGACATTCCTTTACCATGAAAATCCAACTGGGCGCAGGTACCTTTTTTCAGTGGAGGCCTAGGGAGAAAAGCTCCAAGGTATCACATTTAATGCAATCAATATTTACAATATTAAATTTTATAATGCAGTTTCAGAGAATACATATCATAATAGTCAGTATAATAAAATGTGTATTGATATTCACAACATTTAAATTTACAATCCTTATACTGAGATTTTACAGAAAAATAAAAGAGTGGTATATAGGATAGGTAGGAGTAATTTAAGAAATACAGCTGAGCAAGGTATTAGAGGAGATAAGCAAGTTTGAATGTTAACAGAGAAGTAATGATGGATTTTTTTTGTTTGTCCTAATTAGAAGTAGGTATAGTAGTTTAAGAAGTACAATAAAGTGAGTTATTAGAAGGGGATAGGCAGGTTAAGTGATTTAGTGCTTTAAAGGGAGGTATAAGAAAAGTGATGAATGGTGTTAGAGAGCTACATCCCAGACAAGGAGCAGGGACAAAGCCAGGAGGCAGAGAGGAAGTCTTTTAGCAATGGTTTGAAAAGGTGAAGGTGTGTGATAGACTTGACTGATATAGGAATTTTATTCAAGTTCTAACTACAACAGTAGTCCATATGATCGAACATGCATAATTTTCAATGTTTTTAACACTGGCAGAAGTAATGGAAAGTCATTTGATCACTTCTGTTGTTGTTAGATCCATGCAAGGTTGTGCACAGTGGGGATCGGGGAATTTCCACTTTCCACACTGTGGAGCAATCTTGGAGTTGGTATATTTAATTAGTGTGGGGGAGCGGGGGACTTGCTCCCCCCTGCAAAAAACATACCTGTTTTTTTTTGCTGTTTTGACTTTTGGTCATTTGGGATTGATCGTAGCCATTCAACATTTGGGTACTTCAGTGTTTCAAAGTACACCCCTAGCTACACTCTTGGAATAGAAACAGACCCCAGCAGTCCTTTGTGGTTTGTGGATGGTAATAAGGCATTTGTTATTTGACCAAACGAGACACTTTGGAAGACAACATTGGAGTAGGGGTCTAATTGCTGGGCAGGTGGATGGAGTATGGATAATTTTATAGGTTAAGGTGAGATGAGTATAAGATAGGTGGTGAGGAGGCTCGAGACAACTAAGTGTTTTAAGTGCTAAACAGTGGTGGGTCTGGTAAGGTTTGTTGCAAGTGAATCTGGCGACTTTGTTATAGCACTGTTCAAGTTTAGAACTAAATGAGGCTTGTAGGTTGGCCATGATAGGGGCTCCATATAGGAGAGAGGGTAAGAAAGAGTAAGTGGTAGCTAGAGTTACTTTGGCAGATTGTGTGAGGACAACTATTACTGCTCTATGTAGGATACCTGTTTTTTGATGGATTTTCTTGATGCTGTTGTGGAAATGTAAATTGAATTTAAGATTGTTGTCGACTGTCATGCCAAGTAGTTTTGGATATGGGTCAAACTTCAATCATGGTATTAAAGAAGAAATTTTAAAGTTTTTTTTCATGCAAATGGTATTTTGCAAAAAAAAAAAACTAATTTAGTTTTTGGGGGGTATAGTAGCAGGTGATTACCTTGTAGCCAAATTTCAACAGTTAAAAGCTTTTTCAGTAATTCTCTGAAGATGTATTAGGTTGTCAGAAATACACATTAGGGTAGAATCATCAGTGTACTGTTTGAGGGAAGCTTGCTGCAAAGATGTATGAAAATTGTTAGTGAATATATTAAATAACAGAGGGCCGAGAATGGAGCCCTGTGGCACACCAGTATTGACAGGAGGGAAGGAAGGGAGAAAAAGTGGAGAGATATGTAACAGACCGGATTGATGGATTTTCTTGATGCTGTTGTGGAAATGTAAATTGAATTTAAGATTGTTGTCGACTGTCATGCCAAGTAGTTTTGGATATGGGTCAAACTTCAATCATGGTATTAAAGAAGAAATTTTAAAGTTTTTTTTCATGCAAATGGTATTTTGCAAAAAACAGAGGGCCGAGAATGGAGCCCTGTGGCACACCAGTATTGACAGGAGGGAAGAAAGGGAGAAAAAGTGGAGAGATATGTAACAGACCGGATTGATGGATTTTCATCTATCAGTGAAGTAGTTGTTAAACCACAGTAGTGTGGGTTATGATAGTCCAAGGGAAAACAGTTGGTAGAGGAGTTTTTGATGGCAGACTAGATCAAAAGCTTTACAGAGATTAAGGAATACAGAGAAAACAAGTTTGTCTTCATCTCTGGATTTGTTAATAGTATCTGTGAATGTTAATAAGGCCATCGTAGTGCTATGGGTGGGTCTAAAACCATGATGTATGGAGGTCAGGAGCTTTTCCTGAAGAATATTTTGAAGAAGTTTCTTGTGAATGCACTTCTCTAGAAATTTTGACAAAGAGGATAATATGGCGATCAGTCTGAAATTGATTATATCAGATGAGGTGCTTCCATTATGATGGGGGATGATGAAGAATTTTTTTTTTTCCATACAGAAGAAATGTATGATTTGATAGATCTATTCATTAGAAGAGATAGAAGATAGGCTATGGAACTGGCAGCCAGCTTGAGGTATTCTGCTGGGAGATTATCTGCTGAAGGAGAACAGGGTTTCAGTTTAAGTAGTGATTTGATGTAGGAGGTTGGGATGGGTTTGAGTGTGAAATAGGGGGCATTTCCTGTCTGAGGAGAAGACATATCAGGATTGTTGGGAGGAAAATCTTAGTAATGGCTTTATTGCTTTCTATAAAATGTGTGTTAAATTGCACAGCTATTTTGGAGGGAGTGTTATTTGGGGCAGGATTAGGAGTTGTGGATGTTTCAGGGTGGAGATTATTATTATTATTATTATTATTATTATTATTATTATTATTATTATTACCAGAATTTTTTAGGATTGGAAGACTGATTTAGTAAGGGGTTACTGAAGTAGATTTTCTTGCCTGTTATAATCTGTCTTTTAGTACAGTTATCTAGCTCTTCAAAGTGTTGAAATTTTTGGGGAGATATATATTTTAACCCTTCTTTCCATCCCTATCGCTGTCACACATTACGTGCCTGCTTTCAGAAGATAACCAAGGAGTGTGGTTATTCTGTATTCTTTTTGTTCTAGTTGGAACCAGATTATTGAGGGTTTTCAGGAAGAGTGAATTAAATTTGCATGCAGCTTCATCAAGTAGAATATTTTTCGGGATAGACGAGTTACAGGAGCTTAGAATTCTGTTAAATTTATCAGGGTTAAAATTAGTGAGGTTACGGGAAGTTCTATGTAAGTGTTGTATGACATGATGGGTACTGTCTGTTTGCATATACAGAGAGGTGATCACTGAGGGAATCAGAAAAAGTGCCACTGGAGACATAATTAGTGGATTATGACACCAATATCCAGTCACGAATTGAGCCAGTGTTTTGGGGGCAGTTACAATGTGTGGGGAAGGAAATGAGTTCAGTCAATCCAAATAGGTTTAGGCTAGTTGAATGATATTTTGTGGAGATAATCTGCCAGTCGAAATTAACATCACCTAAGGTTATCTTTTCATTAGAAACTGTATGTGAGATCCAGTTTAGGATGTTTTCTGGGTTGTAGCATTATTACCTGGGGGAATTATAACACAGTGTTGCTTATGGTTATTTAGTTTAAGATGGGAGATGAGGAGATTAACATAATGGAATTTGGGAATAGATTTATTAAGATAGGTAGGGTATCGTAAAGCTACTCCACCACTTTTGAGTTCTATCAGCCCTGATGATAAATAATATAACCAGTGAGCATACCTCTCAACCCCTCAGTGCAAGAAATCTGGACAAAGACTGACAAAATGGGAGCACAAAGGCCCAAAAATAGGGACATATTTTAAATATTAGCTGAGACTGCGGTGGTGGTGCTGCGGTAGCGTTGTCGCCTCACAGTAAGACGTTGTCCTGTTTGATTCTCAGCTAGTTTTCTGTGTGGAGACATGCGTGAATGGGCGTACCTTCGTTGAAGGTTGGGCGTCAGGGCCAGCAACTCGGCACGTAAAAATCTACTGCCAATCATTAGTGGACCGGAGTTCTGCTGTGGCGACCCCTAACCAGGAAAAAGCCGAAAGACACAACAACTCTTCTAAGCTGAGAAAGTTTCTATAGTAATAGCATTTATTTTAACACAGATTTTCTGAAGGATTTGTAGTCTGAAACTCAAATGTATGTCATTATTTAGTGACTTCAATCCTCACATCATCCCAGTAATTTGTCAGAAAAACACAGGTTTTATGAGGAACAGACCAAAAATACGAGCCAAGAATCTAGACATTCTGCAAAAATCTGTACAGCTGAGAGGTATGCAAGTGAGTGATAGTTTTGAGTCAAGTATAGGGGTTTTAGCCATGTTTCAGTTATGGCAAGAATATCTGGTGTATTGTGTGAGATCCAAGCATGGAGTTCTGACATTTTATTACAGATTCTACAAGTATTTAAGGAAATTAATTTAAACTGTTTGGGAAGCTTTGAGATAGATGGGCTGGATTTTGATGGTTTTGGTGATGGTGGTGTGGACCCTGTTTTGGAAAGAGATGGGTGGGCTGAGTAGGAGGTGGGTTTGGCTTGGGATGAGTTTTGGAGGCTACTGGGGAGTCAGGATGGGAGGAGAGGTTGGGATGAATATCCCCACAGAGTAGTAAGAGAGACAGAAAAATGGATATGTTTAGTAAGCTTGTTTTGGTTTAACTGTAGTAGTTAATTTTATTTTGGTGTGGAAGGTGTGAGGGTTTAGTAAGCTGAATATGAAATAAAGATTGGGTGAGTCTTTGTGTATACTGGAAGCAATTAGTGGTGAAGTGGGGTGAGTTGAACTGTTAGGGTTGAGCGCATAGCAGGAGAAATGTGTACATGATTGAGTCATGCATGGTAATTTGTAAGGTGATAAAACAGGAAGAGTAAGGGTGCAGTAATATTTAAGAGGAGCATGTTATGTAGGTTTGTAGAGAGGTATGTCAGAGAAAGATGAGCTAGAACTCTGGGGTATGAGTATAGAAGGGATAGGAGCTAGAACACTGGGGTGTGAAGATAGGAGGAGTAGTGATAGGTAACTGAGTGAGGTGGATGCTGTAGGTTGTGATCACTGTGGTTAGTTAGTAAATATAATCCAGTTAATAAAGTTAAAGTGCTTAAATGCAGACTGATTGTTAAAGATTTGTGTGTATTCCTGTACCCAGGGTATGCCTATATTTATGTGTATACCTTTAAGAAGGGTAGGAAGTAGGCGGAGCTCCATGTGGAGAATAGGTCCTATAAATGTAATGACATGAGGGGTGGCTGGAGAATCAGGGGTGGGAAGGTAGCATAGTGGGGAAACAACTCCATCACCAGCAGGCGTCACCTTTATCTGTTATACTGTCAATGGAACAATTTTATGTAATAGGAACATTAGTCTAACACATGCTTTGGAAGCACAAGGGATATGCTACTCCAGACTGCAGTTATAGTAGAGCTGTTTAGAAACACTATGAATCTACAGGTGAGTTTTCCTCAGACAGTACCAGTTTCACAGCAAACAAACTGAATGAAAAAAGTTTGCAGAGAGGAGTGGGACAAACTAAATTTGGCTGACAGCGCAGCAACAAGGCTATAACCAATTATCTGAAGGAGAAAAACGCCAGGCAGTAATATAATAAATACTGTTTAAGGTTGTTCGGCATGGGTTCTGTGGTAGGACATTAGCGGTCACTACTATTATAAGACAGTAACAAGTACAACAGCAACCCACTATAAACCTTAAGTGAATAATACAGTGGCCCTAAACAACATCACAATGGTACACCTGTACCTGTGTAACCAAGCAAAGAGATCAGGATATGTGAGAAGTAGTCAAGCTTCTTTTGTTTTTGTTTCATTTTTTTTGTTAGCAGAAAGGATGGTGTTTCAACAAGGGATACTTGAAATTTAGCAGTGTGACTAAGCTAAGAACTCAGGATGTATGAGCAATAGTCAAGCAAGATAAGAAAAAAATGAGGTTCTCATTAACTATTAATATAAGCCAGATGGAGACTGTAGATACAGCCTAATTAGATTTTAGCAAAGCATTTCACCTAGTGAATACATCGGGTAGCTTGAAAGCATATCAAAGTATGATGTTGTGGCTAGAAGTCGGGTACCATATGGGGCAGTAGTGGGGTCAGTCCTTTTCAGTGCCTGAATAACTGACACTGCAGAATGTCTGAAAGGAAAAGTATACATTTTTGCTGCCAACACAAACATACTGAAAATGGTACATGAATAAGAAGGAATAGAAAAGACGGAAGGGAACTTAACATCTAGGAAACAATAGCCTGAGAAATGAGTGCACAACTAGAAGAGCACCATCAACTGAAGTGGAAAGAGACCTGGGGGTAATCACATCAGATGAGCAAATGGTAAGCAAGAAGTGGGGACAAAAGAAGAAGGGATGCTGGTATGCAGAGGAAGAGAGAGTGTCAGTAACAAACCGCAGGTAAGACACTCATTTGGAGAACTATGTGCAGTTCTGGAGATGTAATTTTTGCCAGAGCACAAGACAGAGGCAATGCAAAAGAAGGGAACTAAAATGGTGCATGGTCTTTAAAAAAAGACTACTAAAATTTATTATGAACAGTCTTGAAGAAAGGAGACAGAGGAAGAGATGTTATCAAAATATTTAAGTACCTCAAGGGAAATAAGAGTACACATGTGCAAACTTAAAAAAGAAAAGGATGTATCAGAATAAGTGGACAGGGTTTAAAGAAACACGTTGGAAGGAGGAAACATCTTCTATGGGAAGACTGAAGGGTGAATGTAACAGCCTTAAGGAAGAACTAGTAGCAACAAAAATAGTGAGACTTCAAGAATGCATGAGATGGACATAAGTAATTCTTATGCTGAAGAAAAATGAAATACATAACTCTAAGTAGAATTTGCAGTTTACGTAGAAGGTAGAGTAGTGAGAAAACTGGGGTCAGTAAATCCTTACATGGCACGAGAATTTATGTTTTCTTAGTATTCCTGATAATCATAAACTGCATATTAACAAAGAACTCTTTAGTCTTGTTTTCTTTCTTAGTAAAAAAGCATAAATTTTATGGTGTGTCCCTAATTTTAGTTCTACATCATTGTTGTTTTATATCTTATTTTTGATTCAAGTGCAAGTTTGAAAACAATGGTGGGAATACAAAAAGTCTAAATACTATATCATTCCAGGTTTTGGAGTAATTTAAGGTACACTAGATCTGATTAGGGCATTTGCAATTGTCTCCATTCTCCATGTTCCAGGTGAGTGCTCAGGTTTTTGAAGCAAAGCACCAACAGCATTTATGTGCGATATGCATGTGAGTTGTAACACTGACCATAGGTTCATATGTTCATAGAATGATACCAGGCTATTGGCCCAAAGGCCCTTATAAGCCTAGCCAAGAATTTTGTCCATGTTCCCCCAAAGTCAGCACCTCATTCCCCTGTCCAAAAGGGCCACAGGTAGGATCCCAGAAGTGTACTTTCTGTTTCCCATCCAGTTGTCCAGGTTCCTCTTAAAAAGGGCTAGTGAGGTACTCTGCTTGACATGGAGAGAGAGTCTATTCCACAAATGGGGGAGCCTTTGGGACACAAATCTATCCTGCCAACAAGTTCTATAAATGTCACAGACCAGGTTGAGGCCTTGTGTCTGGGTTGCTTGCCTGGAGTTTGACTTATGAATATGTAGCAACTCCATTTAGGCTGGGTCTGAGATGGCCTTGTATGCCAGACACAGGTCACCTCTGAGCAGTCTGTATAAGACTGAGTAGAGGGACAGGCCTTTTAGCCTATCTGTACAGAATAGGTGTTTGAGATCCTGGATTTTCCTGGCCAGGGACCTCTGTGGTCTCTCCATCTGCTGCATGTGCTTGGCAAGATACATGCCGAAGGGGGCATTTTACTCAATAATGGGTCTGATAAGGGAGGAGTACAGGGATGGTATGACCTCCTTGCTCCTGGGTGAAATACCCTTACTTATGAGGTGGGTCATATAGAAAGCCTTCCATACAACGGAGGAAACATGGTGGTAAAAAGTCAGGTTGTTATCAACCTGGGTGCCCAAGTCCCTCATGACTGATTGTGTGCTTAGTATGTTATTAATGTTATAATTAGTGGGATGCCATTTTCCCCAATGGGGATAATTATGCATTTCTTGGCATTCAGTTTGAGGCCATGCTTCTGGCACCAGTCATTAGTTTGGGAAAGGCAGTCTTGGAGGATGTTTACATCACTACGGGAATTTAAGACAGTGCCCAGCTTGCAGTCATCTGCAAACTTGTCAGCCACAAACCACTGGTTTTGGCTTGCACCTTAGAAAAGTATATCTCAAACAGTAGAGGCTGCAAGACTGATCCTGGGGGTACACTGCTCATTACGTGTCTACTTCTAGAGGTGGCTTCCCCTACTTTGACTGAGTGGGTTCTATCAGTGAGCCAATTAGCTACCCATCTGGTAACATATGGGTTGATGCCTAGCTGGGAGAGTTTATATATTATGCCCAAGTGAGGAATGCTGTCAAAGGCTTTGGCTAGGTCAAGGTAGGTGGTTTGTACAATCTTCCCCTCATCCATGACTTTGTTGACTGTTTCAAAGAAGTCGAACAAGTTTAACAAGCATGGTCTCCCTTTGACAAAACCAAACTGTGTGGGGTCAAGCTTTTGGAGGTTGCCAATGTCCTTGTTTATAAGGTTCATGATAATGCATTCCATGGCCTTACGGATCAGGCTAGTTAGGTTGATGGGCCTATAACTGCCTGGGTCGGTGGACGCTCCACCTTAGTGTAGAAGGTTGATCTCTGTTTGGCTGGGATGAAGCCGGTGCTCAGGCTTTGGTTGAATAGGGTACCTAATGCTGCTGAGAACTCTTGCCTGAGTTCATGTAGGACACAGCCAGGGATGTTGTCGGGCCCCATAGAAGCTGTATTTTTTGCCTTTGAGAGGGCAATAAAGACCTGCTCCCTGATGATGTATGGAGAGAAGAGCAGGCGCTGGGGATGTCCTGGTTTACTGATGGGGGATGGGGGGTGAAGTTTTCACTGAACCTGTCTGTCAGCAGGTTGGCTATATCTACAGCATTTATGTATGTGGTGTTCTTGACCACCAGTCCAGAGCAGATTTGGGTGTTACTTTGAGACTGCTGATGTATGTGAAGAAGGCCTTGTGGTTGCCCTTAGTGGATGTGGCCAATTTGGACTCAAAGTTAGCTTTAGAGGAATTCACCAGTGACTTACTTGTTCAGACAAAGGAGAGATTGCTTCCAACTTGGCACCTGCTCCTTCTTGGTCCTATACAGTAATTTTTTTCCTTTTATTATAGAGTTTATTTATTGCTGCTGTCCACCAGACAGGTTTACTCTTCCTTGAGGAAGATGATTTGGTTCTGTCAGGTATTGCTGAGTCCATGCAACTATGTAGGTGCTCATATAGTTTTTTGGTGTAGGCTTGGACATTAATGCTAGTTCCAACTGAAAGGACAGTGGTTGTGAAGCTGCTTATAACTGCTGTCAAGGAGGTTGTAGTCAGCTTTGGAAAAGTTTTTTTGTTTGACCCTGGTGGGGGGGGGGTGACTTCTAAAGTGATCACTTTATGGTCGGATCTTACCAAGGAGGATGACATGTAGGGGTGCTACAGTGGCTACTCATGTTGGTTAGTACCAGGACATGTCAACCAGCTGATCCAATGCATTGGCATTGCCAAAGTCAAGGAATCTCTGGGCATTTGTGTTTGGCTAGAATAGGTCTTCCACTCTATGGTTGGGTAGCTAAAGACACCCAGGATTAGGGTAGAGGGCTGAATCTTGATGGATTCAAGTAAGTCCAGATAGGTGGAGTGGGCATCCTGAGTCATGGTTGGGGGTCTGTAGCTATCTATGACTTGAATAGGTGTTTTGTCAACAGTTAACTGCACCTGGAGTGTCTCCTATACATCATACTGTTTGACCAGCCTGGAGGTGTGCATGTCTTTGATAAATATTGAAACTCCTCCTCCTTTGGCTTTGTTGCCCTCTGTTTGGGGTCTGAAAGTATGGTAGGATGAGTAACCTGCTAAGGCTGGGGTGCTCTCCACAGCTTTGAACCAGGTTTCAGTGACTGCACAAATGTCAGCATCTTCCAGGGTGAGTAATGCTTGCAATGAGTGCAGTTTCATGTTAAAGACTCCTAGCATTTAGGAGCATGATCTTTAAATTTTGTTTAGAAAAATTTTTCACATTGGTAATTTTGTCCTCGTGACTTTGCCTAAAAAAGCTACATTGGGGAGGCAAGAGCCTTTGCCAGAAGCCTGAAGCCCAGGGGAGACAGACGAAGGCCATATCTGGCAAAGCATCATGGTCTGTCAATCATGTCCTTTCAGGCTGTCAGGTACTGGATCCCCTTGGAATGACACCAGAAAAATAAGCCAATTGTTAAAGTCAATCACTTTCTGTTTGTATTGAGGCATCATTCTGGATGACTGTAGGATGCTGCTTAAGGATAAGGACATACCTGTCTGGGACACACATTCTGCGAGCTCAATCATGTTTCTCTTCCTAAAGTCCAGAGAGGTACGTCTCAAGTCATTCACACCAACACGGACTATGACAGTCATAACAGTACCTGCTGTTGACAGACTTGAGTGCATGTGTGATATGGCAGATTCTATCACCTGACAAACAGCTTACTGTGACTTTCTCCATATCTAGCCTGGTGAGGGGGCACATCTGTGTGTCTCACAACAGAATCTCCTAGGACTAGTATGTTGGGTTTGTGGCTGAGCCTTAGAAGCTGTGAGATATTGGCATGTGTACTACGTGTGGTGAGTGGTGTTTGGCGCTGTGGGTGGTGATGTGCATGTGTGTTATTGCCTCGTAGGTCTCTTTTGTTAAGGTATGTTTTTGGTCAGACCCTCCGCATATGTGGGAGTCTGTTGTACAAGTGTGGGTGATGTTAGAGGTGTGGTGTTTGAGCAGACAACCTTCTCAGTGCCAAATGAATAGGCTTGTGATGGAGATAGCAAGGATTCTAGGTTCTTAATGTAATTGCATCTCTCACATATTGTGTTCCTAGGTGGTAGTAGTAGATCGTTGTCCATGTACATGAAACAGTTGCAGTCTCAGGATGCCCGTATCAACCAGACTAGCAGGAGAAACCACAGGAAATTGTTCATCCATAGTTGCCAGAATCTGTGGAAGAGAGTTCAGAGAAAGTAGAGTGGGTACTACCTGAGAAGAGTACCTATAGATATGAGTAGGGCTGGATAAATTCAATACAGTAGCTGAAATGGAGGGCCTCACTTACACAGGAGTATTGGTAAGGGGAAAAATGCAGTTGAGAAACCTCACAAAGGGTTAAAACAGCACAGCAGCGGTGTGCGATGAGCAAACAAGTGCAAATCCACACAAATGTGGGGTTTAAGTACCACAAAAACAAAAGTAAAATAACACTGGAATTGACCAATCAACCCTTGTCCCTAAGCTCATAGCTAAACACCGTATGCCAAACCAGTTCCAACCAGTTCACTTACTCCCACTAAGTGCAGGTAGGCTCCAGCCAACACAAGATGGCGCAGCAGGAAACACAGGAATCACACAAACAGGTCTGAATACAGCAAAACCAGTAATTAGACTACGTTAAAGATATTTAAACTCGGTTTAGGTCACTTTAACACAGGAGAACAGATACACACTTAAAAACAACAGCAGAACAGTTCACACTAAGTTACACAGTTTAACAGTAAAACAGTGAAAAAATACAGTGCAGATGCAATGCAAGTTAATAAAACAGCACAGTTAATCAAATACAAGTGCAGTACAAGTCAGAATAAATTGAAAAATGGCACTTAGTTCTGTAGATTTTCTCACCAGCTTTGATATCAGCACAGGGTAGATGCAGAATTGCAATAAACCATAAAACCTTACATAGGAACATTTTTAAATATTGCTGTTACAAACTTAGAAAGTTGATAGAATCGCAGATTTTGCATTAGCATGAATTTTCTGAAGGGTATGAAGTCTGAAACTCAAACATATCTAATTTTCTAACTTTAGTCTCAAATGATTTCATAGGATCATAAGACGTTACTAGGCTATTGGCCCTGAGGCCCTTACAAGCCTAGCCAAGAATTTAGCCCATGTTCCAACAAGTCAGCACTCTATGCCACTGTCAGGCAGGGACATAGGTGGAGTCCCAGGGGTGTATTTTCTGTTCCCCATCGAGTTATCCAGGTTGCACTTAAAAAGGTTTAATGAGGTACTCTACTTTACATGGAGAGGGAGTCTATTCCACAAAAGGGGGAGTCTCTGGGACACAAAACTGTCCCGCCAACAAGTCCTGTTGATGTCACAGACCAGGTTGAGATCTCGCATGCGGGTTACTCGAGCGGAGCTTAACTTGCAGATATGCAGCAGTCCCGTCAGGGTGGGGTCTGAGACTTCTCTAAAGAGTCTGCAGGGACTGAGTAGAGGGACAGGGGTTTTAGCTTATCTGTGTAGGGTAGATGTTTGAGGCCCTGGATTCTCCAGATGAGGAATCTCTGTTGTCTCTCCAGCTGCTGCATGTGCTTTGCAAGGTGCATGCTGCAAGGGGCACTGTAATCAATAATCGGTCTTATAAGGGAAGAATACAGGGATGTTATGACACCTTGTCCCTGGATGAGATACCCTTACTAATGAGATGGAATGTAGAAAGCTTTCTGTACAATGGAGGCAATATGGTGGTCAGAAGTCAGTTTGCTGTCAACCTGGTTTCTCAAGTCCCTCACGACTGATTGCGTGCTTAGTGCCTTATTGTTAGTGTGATAATTTGTGGGGACATCATTCTCCCCAAAAGGGATGATAATGCAATTTTTGACATTCAGTTTGAGGCCATGTTTCTGGCACCAGTCATTTGTTTGGGTGAGACCCTCTTGGAGGATGCCCACATCACTAGGGGAATTGATGACAGCACCCAGCCTGCAGTCATCTGCAAGCCTGGTCAGCCATAGGTTTGGCTTGTACCTCTGAGAAGTATATCCCAAACAGAAGAGGCCCCAAGACCAGTCCCTGGGGTACACTGCTTATTATGGGTCTACTACTTGAGGTGGCTTCCCCTATTTTGACTAGGTGGGTTCTATCAATAAGCCAGTTTGCTACCCATCTGGTAACATATGGCTTGATGCCTAGTTGAGAGAGTTTATCTATTATATGTGAGTAAGGAATAGTATCGAAGGCATTGGCCATCTCAAAGAAGTCAACCAAATTTAACAGGCATGACCTCCCCTTGACAAAACCAAATTATGTCAGATCAAGTGTCTGGAGGTTGCCAATGTCCTTGTTAATGAGGTCTGTGACAATCCACTCCAACTAGCACAGAAAAAAAGTATATATCATGGTAGAGCCCCCTCCCCCCAAAAAAATGCACTGACAGTGAAAATATCTCTGGTGAATCTGGCATTCACACAAGCGCACAGTAACTTTTTACTGGCGACTGTACAGCTCACACACTACTGATTCCTGTTTCCCTACCAGCAAGCAATGAGTTCTATGTATTAGTAAAAAGCCACAAACCAGACAAATCAACAAAATCAATCTCCAATGGGATCTTTGTCTGCCCAGTTCTGGAAACCTCCAGTAGAACATATGGACTGATGAATACAAGTACACAGAGAAAAGCAAACTAGCAGTGCAGCAAGAAAAGTACAGTTCTGTACATTTACCATAAATGTAGATGTTTGAGTGTATTCACTGTTGCAGTCATCGCACCTGGCCATCCCCGCCAGGGCAGCCTCCAGTCGACCTGAACAACAGAGGCCCAGCACTTCTGCATCGGCTGCCGCCGCTCCACATACAATTTTATGACAAAATATGAGGCAAAAACCTGGACATTTGTGAAAAATCTGTACAGTTGGAAGGTACACACACAGTTTCTTCAGTTATTTTCTTGGCTAGCATTAGCAGGCTGTATCTCTGTTGTAGATATTGTAACGGATATTGTATTGTAAGTCGGTTTTATTAGTGTATGTTAATACATTTTAAAATCTATATCTTTGTATTACAGTTTCTGTTGCTGTCGTAACTGACGAGACTTGCACATCATGCTTGATGCATGTTCATTGTATTTACTTAATGCTGCCTTCAGTTTTTGTCTCTTAGTATTTTGACTTTAGTGTATTGCTTTCTGGAACCACTGGGACCACGAGAAAGATAAAGCTAGGTATTATATAGTAAGTAAATGAGTGTTCTGCATTGTTTACCTGTTATAGTATGATACTGTCTGTGTGCCAAGGAGCTTTCCAATTAACAAACATAAATGTTCTCTGATCTATAACGAAGAAGATGGCAGATTGTTTCATGCATACCTGATATTACACTTCTCAGCTGACACT